>NW_026652276.1:48747426-48761182 GCF_009828535.3 Hylobates moloch | reverse complement strand
CGGGGGGAGGCTCAGGCATGGCGGGCTGCAGGTCCCAAGCCCTGCCCGGCGGGGAGGCAGCTAAGGCCCCGTGAGAAGTCGAGAAAGCAGCTGCTGGCCCAGGTTCTAAGCCCCTCACTGCCCGGGGCGGCGGGCCGGCTGGCCAATCCGAGTGCGAGGCCCGCCCGGAACTCGCGCTGGCTCGCAAGGGCCGCGCGCAGCCGCGGTTCCCGCCCGTGCCTCTCCCTCAACACCTTCCGGCAAGCTGAGGGAGCCAGCTCCAGCCTAGGCCAGCCCAGGAAGGGGCTCCCACAGTGCAGCCGCGGGCTGAAGGGCTCCTCAAGTGCCACCAAAGTGGGAGCCCAGGCAGAGGAGGCACCGAGAGCGAGCAGAGCGAGTGAGGGCTGCAAGGGCTTCCAGTATGCTGTCACCTCTCAAGAGCTCCCTCAGAGGCCTGTGTAAGGTAAGAGTTCTGGCAGAACAAGCCATTGTCTGAGGCTCCAGCTTCATGACCTTTTTGAGTTTGATAGCTTGAAGGCAAGAAGAGACAAACCAGGTTATTAGAAAGCATGTATCAAAATGAAACAAAGGGAGGGGTAAGAACAACTCAGAAATCCCTAGGGCTTTTACCAGTTTGCACAGAGAGGCCAAAAGCCTGACTGGTAAAAAAACTTTACCCTTTTGTTGGCAAGTTGGGCTTCTGGGTTCCCTTCCGCTGAGCCTAATCCTAAGCCAACAGTTTAAGGTTTGGGAAATTAACTATTTCCAGTTTGGAGGATGCATCTGAGGGGACTGTCCTGTAGTATGGAGATACAATTACCTATCTGTGAAGAGAAGACAGAGGAGGAGAGAAGAAAAAAAGAAGGCATTTTTCAAATGAGTCCCAGGAGTTCATGATGCATTCGAAAGGGGTACAGACTGAAGATGAATGGCTATCCATCTAGAAAGAGGGGAGCAGGCATCCCTCGTTCCCTTCTCTTACTAGTCGATACCCAGGGTACGTGAGGGAGAAAGGGAAGAACATTCTCTTTCTCTCTTCCATCCTTGTATCCCTGAGTCCCAGCAACCTTGGCAGGTGCCGCCATGAGTGCCAAAGCGGCTTGTGCCCATGAAGCAGCAGGGCCTAGGAAGTGGTGCAAGGTGAAGCAGTAGCTGCTAGTGTAGAACTGCAGCAATTATAGGGGGTGGGAATTATCCACTCTATCCATGTACGCCCTGTCTCCCCTGCTGTCAGTAGCCTTGAATTTCCTAGACCTCATTTATGCCATGGATACTAGCGTGGCCTTTATCCATGAAACGAGAAGCTTGGGCTTGGCTTAATCAACAGGAATCAGCCACGTTCACCTGTGTTGTGCCTTTTACCTTCCATTATCATTTGCTTCTGGATCCCTTAGATTCAGTTTTTTTCGTACGGCTTTGACCTGAAGCTTGGAATTGAATTTGGGACAAAAATGTGTCTCGTGGGGGGTTCTATGGACTCCTTACCATAAGCTGAATGTTAAGGTGAAACTGTGAAACTGAGCCCTCTTCCAACAAGGGAGATAAAAGATGTCTTGTGACACACCCAGATAACTGGTGGCTATAGTTATGCTTGCTATGATTTAAGCACAGGGTGCTTGGCTTTTGTTAGCTCTCTTGGTCTTACTTTCCCAAAAGGAAACCTCTGAGTGATGGGGCATGCTGCTTATTTCCATTACCTGGCAGGATTTGCAGGATTATTGCTCACAACTAGAATATTCACTTTATTGTAGTGGTCTGAAACCAAATCTGTAATATCTCTGAAGTAAGCTTATGGGTATATACACACACATGCGCACACACACACATGCACATGCATGTATTATATATACATATGCATATACACATATGTCTGTATATGTGCTTCATGTATTTTAGCTTGCTTCTATAATTTCATAAATATGCTTGTTTATTCCTTCATATTTTTCTTTTTTATTTAAAACATACAATTTGGTTTGCCAAACTTACAGATTCTTATTATGGCTTTCTCTTTAAAATCTCTGACATGTGTATCTTTGCTTCTCACATTTGTTGCTTCGAAAGTATGCCAATATTATCTTTTGAATGACCTAATAAGTACAAACATGCTGATAAGTATTGTCAGTATCTGGCAATTTTGTCATGACTGATAAGGTATAAATCATAGCCTATATCAATGTGAGGGCAAAGCTCCATGATAGAAAATTCATTCTGATATGTGTATTGGGTTTCTGAATAACAGAACTAAATTACCTCAGCAAGGAGCTTCAGTGTAGTAGTGTACCTAGATTGGTCTGTGAGAGATGGTATCACCACCTTCATTATTAAATGGCTTAATAAGTCACATGAAGATAAAGGAAAAAAAGAGAAACTTTCGCTTTTTTAAAAAATCTGGACTGAAAGTCTATGTGGCTGAGACACACTGAAGTGTAGCAGAAAGGGCTGGGCATATCAATTGTTTACCAGTCTTTTCAGTGAATTTGAGCACCTCAGTAGCTTGTCATGTGATTTTAATTGGGAAAAGCACACAGAATATTTAAAAGTGTGTCCAAGGCCCTTCATCCTCAAACTATGAACACATACGTTTTTGTTCCGTGTTCCAGTGAAATCCCTTTCCCACTGTATTACAGAGGAGCAATTCTGAATACAAGTCCCATTCTGAATTTGGTGCCCCAAGAACAACAGGGCCTCTTTAGACTAAATCTTTTTATTATTTTACATGTTTTTATTAAGTGACTTTACCATCAATGTCTTTCATATAACATTTTTGGTAATACAATTATATTACCACCACCACATAACCATTTCATTTTAAAAATGCAGGATGTCAATGAATGCTATCAAAGCAATGAAGTTGACTAAAAGTCTACTTTTCATTTCAATTAAAAGGACTCTGTGTTCGTGTGTGTGTGCATATGCATGTGCGCGGGCGCATGTGTTTGTGTATGTGTTTCTGTGTGTTTGGCTCCTGTATGTTCTTTACCTCACAGAATTAAACAAAGAGAGAAATACTTTCAAATGTAATACTTATCTGCTAAACATTTGAAGGTAAGTTAATTTGCCCGGTGGGCATAACCTCCTGTTGTTTACTGTTGTTTAGGGGCTACATAAATATAAAGCAACAATGTTAGTTTCAGGATATTTTGTTTTCACTTGATTAGCTTTCTGCAAGAAAGCCCACAGAAGAGCAAACCAAATCACCTTAAGGGAACTTGCTTACTCATAAACATCCTTCCAGATGACTATTTCACTCTCCAAACACATAAGGTTCAAACATATAATGAAAGCGGAATACATAATGAAAGGGGAAGGTTTCGTTATCTCCTTCACTGGGTGTGTGATGGGGGTGTGGCTCGCTGATGACCATTTCACTCTCCAAACACATAAGGTTCAAACATATAATGAAAGCGGAATACATAATGAAAGGGGAAGGTTTCGTTATCTCCTTCACTGGGTGTGTGATGGGGGTGTGGCTCGCTGCTTCCTGCCCCACTGCTCAAACCCCTGGGGGGAGCATGCAGACGGGCAGTTTGTGGGGCTCCAACCCCACCGCAGTGTCTAGGGGTGAATATTTACAGCTGCTGAAGCCCTTATTACAAAGACGGGGATTTCTGTATCCTATGGTTCTTGCCTTGGTGTACAAAAAGAATTGGATCACACGTGGGCTTGAAGAATGAGTGCAAGGTTTTATTGAATGAAAGTAGCTCTCAGCAGATGGAGGAGCCAGAAGGGGGAGATGGTTTTCCCCTGGAGTTGGCTGCTCTGTGGCCTGGGCTCTTCTCCAACCACCCCAGCCAAACTCTGCGTTGTTGCGCTGGTCTCTGGTCTTTAGGCCGGCTGGTTCTGTCGGTGTACCCCTCCGCCGGCGTGTTCCCCTCGCCATCATCTGGATGTCCAGCCGCTTGTGTCTTCTTCTGCTGATGCGTTCTTCTGGACATCCAGCCACTTGTGTGTCTGCGTGCTAATGCTAAGATTTCAGGGTTTTCATAGGCATAGGATGGGGGTGTGGTGGGCCAGGATGGGCTTGGGAAATGCAACATTTGGGTACGAAGGCAGGAGTGCCCGTCCTCACCTAGGTCTGTGAGTAAGGCCCGGGGTTAGAGCCCTAGCCAGGGACCACACCCTCCTCTACCCAGAACTTCACCCTTCCTTATCAATAATAGTCAAACCCTTTAAATGCTAAGTGAAATGTCTATATTTACCAGGTGTTTCTCTATGTTTGTGTGTATGTGTCTTCAATTTGCTTATTTTTCATGACAAGTCAGTTACTGAAAGGAGACTTAATGTAGTTTGCTTTTACATGTATTAATCTATTCACTCATCATGACCAAATTGCACTTCTCCTGCTAAAGAATAATCTCTTAGAACTACAGTTTTTCTCCAAAGCCTGTGGCTGTGTTTTAGGGGCCTGTTTATAAAAATGAGATATAATTTTAAGAGAAAACAATATTGAAAGTACTAGGCTAACTACTGTGCAAGTTTCTGTAAGTCTTTAGTTATTTTAAACTAAAATGTTTTTTTAAAGGCTACCTTAATGAAATTACTACTTTAATTATTCCATTGTGATAATTTTTCACTTTATTCAATCTATTCAATTATTTTATCTTTTTTTCTTATGAAGTCTTGAAATGTATCTATAGTAGTTATTAAACTGCAACTATTTCTTTTTGCTTTTTAAATTCCTGCCTCATTTCAAACACAAAAATAGTCACAATAATTAATATTTATATAGAACATTTACTGGTGACATTGCTTTAATATACTTTTTTTCTTCATATGATTGTTTTAACAACTTACTGATCTATTTCACTGATGACAAAACTGAGACTAAGGTTAAAATGGGTCATGTGCAAGGTCACATAACCAGTAAAATAAGGCAGCCAGGATTCAAATTTCTGTTTTCTAAATGTACATCCTTTCTCTTTTTCTCTGCATCATAATTGAAGGGTCTTTAGTGATCATTAAGGCCAAACAGCTCATTATAATGATGAAAAAAAAGAGGTTCAGAGAGGTCAAGTGGCTTGCCACCAGGAGGCTTGAGGCATAGCATGAACACCAACTAGTTGCCTTCAAACCATTAATTGTAATAATTACTGCACTTGCAGCTTAGTTGCTATGTCCTAGCTCCTTTGATCTGAAAATAAACATGAATTAGTATGATGACAGTGTAGCTATTTTTTTTTCTCCCCCTGCTGTTTCTTAGTCCATCTCCTTTCATGTAACTTTAGTGCTCTCCTTTATGGCTGAGAGTAAAGCCTCTTAGCTTAAAGTCTCAGGAGATGTCTGTGGGACCAAAAGTCGAGGGATGTGGACAATAAAAAAAAAATCAGCCAGAATTTATTATTTTAAGAAGAAAAGTGAAAAAAAAAAAAAAAAATCCAGAAGGATTAAGAGAGAAACACACCATAAGGTAAAAAGGATGAGGTTCTTGAATTTGGTAGTAATACAATCAGATTTAATCTTAGAAAAATTATTCTATCAGTGGAGTGTAGAAAAAAATTAAAATAACTGAAATGGATAAAGAGTACAAGCTCCTCCACCTGTACTAACATCAAGGATGTAGTTGTCCCAATTAATATAGTAAAATGAAAATAAACAAGTATGCAACCTAGTAAACTACAAATATACTTTGAGTAATATTTACTAAGAACAGAGTTGGATGTCTTTCTGGACCAAATGTGAAAAACATTTTAGTTGAATGCTTGATAATTATTCACACAAAGAACATTTATTTGAACTGAACTGTGCCCAGTAAAACCAAACACAGCAGTGAAAAGTAAAGGTTGAATTAATGTTAGTAACTTGAAAAATAATATGAACAGTAAGTCAGCAGCATATATTTCTTTTTTTATGTGAATATTCATTTCACACTGTCTGCTACCCTATAGCTCATTATCTCACTTTTAGAATAGATGATTTTTATTGCAGAGTATTTTTCTAAATCCCCTGGAATACTGAGCTATTTGGTAATTTTTACCGTGCATTTAAATAAATTTCATGCTTATACATATTACTTGACTGAATCGGGGTCCTCAACCCCCAGGCCTCAGACCAGTATTGGTTCGTGGCCTGTTAGGAACCAGGCCACATAGCAGGAGGTGAGCGGCAGGTGAGTGAGTGAAACTTCATCTGTATATACAGCTGCTCCCCAAGGCTCACATTACTTAATGCCTGAGTTCCACCTCCTGTCAGATCAGGGGCAGCATTAGATTTTCATAGGAGTGGGAACCTTATTGTTAACTGTTTGTTGAGGGATCTAGATTGTGTGCTCCTTATGAGAATCGAATGTCTGATAATCTGTCACTGTCTCCCATCACCCTCAGATGTGACTGTCTAGTTGTAGGAAAACAAGCTCAGGGCTCCCACTGATTCTACATTGTGGTGAGTTGTATAATTATTTCATTATACATTACAATGGAATAATAGCAGAAATAAAGTGCACAATAAATATAATGTGCTTGAATCATCCCAAAACCATCACCTGACCCTGGTCCATGGAAAACTCTCTTCCCCGAAACCAGTCCCTGGTGTCAAAAAAGTTGGGGACTGCTGCTCTAGACAATGAATTAACATTAAGTGATTATTAAGAGCAATAAAAGTCACTAGTTATTTAGTACTACAATAATACTGTGTAATAATACTATATAACACAATAACTGCCATAATTACTATATAATAATGTTATATAATGTAATAATAATATTAAATGAATTACCCCCAAAATAAGTGGCTTAAAACAATAAGTATTTACATAGCACTTTTGGATAGTAGGTCAATCATTTAGGATGAACTCAGTGGGACAGCTGTTCTGATCTCAAATGGGCTCCCTCACACATTTAGTGTTTCACTATCTGTTTGGGTCTTTGTCATCTGGCTGTTGCCTTGTTTGTTATGGGTGACTAGGCCTCCTCCAGCATGCTAACCTGACAATCGTCTCATGTTGAAGGAAGAATGATCAAGTAAACTAAACTGTACAAAAACCTCTATTACTGAAGCTCAGAACCAGTGCACTGATCACTTCCAATACATCCTAGCAGCCAGTGTAAATTATAATGCCAGTGCAGAGTGAAGGGATGGAGAAACAGATTCCACCTCTTTAGTGAGAAGTGGTGCAAGTTTTATGGTACATGGAGTAGATTTAGTGCCATCTGTCATATACATATACATATACATATACGTATACATAATATATCCCAAGAAAGTATTTCAGTAAAATTAATTTTGACCTAGTGAAATAATTTATGGATTTTAATACTATCATAAGTTAATACTGTTAAGAAAGTTTAATTTACATTAAAATTGCTTCACTGTTTATAAAAATTCATAGAATTAAAGATAAAGAACCTCTTGTCATGCTAATTTATATTACCAACTTTAAAAAGCTATTCATGGACATTTATTAAACACTTATATGCACATTATACTAGGTGTTGCGGGAAAAGCGACTAACAGAATCTAGGTAGTTCCTGCTTATGATAATTAATTTTATGTGCCACACTAATACACCACCCTCATAGAAATTATAATATAGTGAATCTAATAGTGTCATTCAAAATCTTCAACATGCAGGCTAAGGTGTTTATAGAATTAAAAATAAAGAATGAATAGGTTATGCTGACTCTTAATCAGTTGTCAGAATTTGAAATAAATTTAGAATGGAGAGCAGGACATTCAAAACTGATCATACCATTAGGGAAAGGGCAGCATCGGCAAAATACCATACAGAATTTTAAAATTGTGTACATGTAAAGGATGTGGTTCCTCAGAATGGATTTCTAGCATAATCCACAAGTTAAACCAGGAAGTCTGTTAAGTTATGTACTTGGTTTTCCTAGAGTATTTGTCAATCAATACCAATTGTTGTATATCCTGGAACATCCATTATATAGTAATTTAAAATTTATAAATTATTTTTATACATATTTTCTTTTATGCCCTTAGCAGCTTTTTGAGACAGGCAAAACAATAATTATTAGACATTTTTAGATAAACTTAATTTAGAGAGATTATCTTATTTGTCCTTGTTTCTCAACTTGTGCATGTTAGAATAAAGATGTAAGTTCCTGGTGCCTAACAGCTCATGTTCTGTGTTTATGGTAGGCTAGCTTAGGTTTTTTCTATAACAAATGGGGTTCCTAATCATATATGGCTTCCAGCCATGCCACTTTGAGAATTCATGATAGTTCTTGTGATTAATAATGGATAACCTATGTTTTCTCTGGTACACATACACATGAATTATAAAGAGTATATTTTTGAGTTAAAGCCCAATTAAAATATTGTACAAGACCTAGCTTATTTTGAAACCCTATGGAATTTAGGAAATCCCCATTTATATGCAAGAGGTTGTTCAAAGGCTTATTGTTCCAGGAAAATCACATAATTCTTTGAGATATCAATTTCTTACTAATATGCTCTCATGAGTACCATGAAGCCTCTCTGAAAACCACTCTCGTACAATACCAAAGTAAGGTCCTAAATTCTAGTGCAGATTCATAAAGGAAGTTTTTAGAAGCAGTTATCTGACTCTAGCACCATTCAGTTAAGTCAAAAATACAAAAATGTATACAAAGTGGATCAGGGTATAGAGGTCAGAGGATTCCATAAGGAGGGCTTCTTTGGAGGACGCTGTGCTTTGTATGGAAGTGTCTGCACCTTGCCTTAAGTCCAATGGAGACAAGAGAGTCTGCAGCTGGATCATCTGGAGAGCCTAGAATGTGTTACTTGCAATTGGAGACACTCAGGACCTGTGTTTGATGTATACCTGAGAAAGCCAAAGCCGCTAATGGCAGGGCAAAAATAGAAGGAGCAGGATTCTATATTTAAAAAGTAACTACACTCTTAACATCAGGGAAGGCCAGGAATGTGAGCTGGATGGGAGTGAAAGTTGGCAGTCATTTTAAATATTACTCAATAATATAGCCAGGAAAAAAAATGGGACCCCAATAGGGAGGGACAGATAGAGCCCCACATATAATATAGTCACTTATACAATTTCTAATCATAGTGTAATTTTCTTTTATTTTGTTCTGTAACATTCAACATGACATTGTTTTTTCTCCTACTTCAGATTTTTACATTTCATATTGTAAGTGGATGCATATTATTGTATGTGATATTATATAGATGATTATTTACTTGTGCCTGGAAATTTAAGTTGGTTCCTATTGTTTTGGTTTAGATTCTTTTCTATTTATTTGTTTTTTTTATTTTGCTACTGTAAATAATCCTGATATTAACATATTTATTTATATAGCTATTTCTTACCTTTAAATCCCGTTTTCTTAAACTTTGTGAAATGTTTTCTGTGTCAGTTCATATAATTGAATATTTTAAAGCATATACTTTGCTTATGACTAAAAGCTATGGTGTTGCAAAGATTTTTTTCATCCTTACATAATTGTAATGTGAGTGCTTTATGGTAGTGGCAAAACTTGTAACAATTTCTTATTGATTTTAATTATAATTAATTACTTTTTCATTAATGGTTTATATGCAGACAAAATCCTCACTCTACAGTTTAGTATTACATGCAGTCAGGCAAACCAAAACACATACTATATTTATATTTCTAATACAAAAACAAAGATATATTTCAGATAATGCTGTGTATCTAGAAAATATAGGAATGTTGACTACAAAAACTGTAGAAAGTTTATGAATTAAAATAAGTTATATAAGCTTTCTATGCATACAATATACTGTCGTTCTTTTCTTTTTGATCATTTTAAAATTTCATTTGTATTTTCAAAATTAATGCCCATAATTTATATAAAATTCATGTATATGCATATAATTATACATATGTTCAAACATACATGCACATAAATATACGTATGTTCAAACACACATGTATATATTGTTATGTAGGGAGCATGCAATTTATGATATTAAAATTCTTCTACATCATAAAAAACAGCATTTTTTGTCACCCTTTACCAACGAGATTTCATTGTTGTGTTTTTGTTTTGTTTTGATTTTGAGATGGAGTCTCACCCTGTCGCCCAGGCTAAAGTGCAATGGCATCATCTCAGCTCACTGCAACCACCACCTCCCAGGTTCAAACCATTCCCCTGCCTCAGCCTCCCGAGTAGCTGGGATTACAGGCACCCACCACCACACCTAGCTATTTTTTTTTTTTTTTGTATTTTTAGTAGAGACAGGGTTTCACCATGTTGGCCAGGCTGGTCTCAAACTCCTGACCTCGTGGTCCGCCCACTTCGGCCTCCCAAAGTGCAGGGATTACAGGCATGAGCCACCACTCCCGGCCACCAACTAGATTTCTTTCACCAAAAGAAACTGGGCTTAAGGAGGAAGAAGAAGAAATTATAATGTATATTGGAATTCTTACTATCAACACTGTATTTTATATAAATACATTCCTATTAACGAGCAATTAACCAGTCAAAGCCTAAGAAAGATGAACTATTCCCTATATATTTTTTTTCTGTTTTTGTGATGCTGTATAACAGATGAAATTTTATGTCATGATGCATTAGTATACTGTTAAATTTTAATTTCAATTAATGATCTTTATACTTTTATGCACATAAGGGATATTTTAGGCATTCATTTCCCTTCTAATTAGCTTTTATTGCTGAATTCATTCTGAATCAGGAAGTCATTAAATGCTAAAACATTCACAGCTGAATTTACTTATCCCCTAATAAAATAAATTAGTCCTTTGAACAAAGAAATGTAAAATTTTTATTTAACCAACCTAGATTTAAATTGGGTACACACACACTCACACTTACAAACACACAAATGTATACACACACACATATCCACACAATATTTCCCTGAACAGAATTCTGATCATATTGTCTGGCAATGGCCATATAGAATTCACTGGATACTCATTTTCTATTATTTCCTATTTTTTGCATGTTTCAAGAACATCTTAATGTTCCCTGAAAATATAATGCACTGTCATAGCTTTGAGCCTTTGTTCTCCTGTGGGAGAAAGTATTTCTCTTCTTTTTTTCTTTAACCAACTTCTAAGCACACATCCAGATCCAGTTTTAACAATTTTTAGATGCGAAAACTTGACATCGAAACAAAACTATTATAAAAGAGATTTGATGATGTAAATCTCTTAAGCTTCTAACATTTATTGCAAAGAGTAAAATACCAAAAGAGTCAGAGATAAGTTAAATCAAAAACAAGTTACTTAAAAATTAAATTTATGAAACAGTTTAAATGGAATAAAGTAGCATCCTTTTAAATAAAATAACAACTCTATGCTAGATGCAGTGGCTCATGCCTGTAATATCAGCACTTTGGGAGGCTGAGGCAGGCAGATCACTTGAGGTCAGGAGATTGAGACCAGCCTGGCCAACATGGTGAAACCTTATCTCTACTAAAATTACAAAAATTAGCCAGGCATGGTGGAGTGCATCTGTAGTCCCAGTTACTTGTGAGGCTGAGGCAAGAGAATCACTTGAACCTGGGAGGTGGAGGTTGCAGTGAGCTGAGGCTGGCCACTGCACTCCAGCCTGGGCAACAAAGTGAGACTCAGTCTCAAAAAAAAAAAAAAACCAAAAACCAAAGACAAACAAACAAAAAACAAAAACAAAAACAACAACAACAACAGCAAAAAAAACACTCCAACTATACTAGTGAAATTTTCCTAGGTAGCATCTTGGGCCATTTTTTTTTTTTCCAAAAAGCAGGTTCATAGTTCAAAATAGAAATAATAAGAAAATTTTGTTTTATTTGTTTTTAGTGACTTTTCAAAACTATATTTCTTGGGCCCAAATCATAAAATCTGAATGAAACTCTGCAATAATTTACATTTGAAAGGACCTTCCCAATTGATTTAAATGATCAGTCACATTTAGAAACCAGTTTTCCTAGACAAGATTTAATAAACAAATAATAAATACATAGTCATTAAAAGCTAATCATCCCATAAATAAATTTCCAAAGAGATGATCCTATATAGTTTAGATTACTTAAAGAGCTTTAATTATTTACTTTTCTAAACAGTGTTCCAAATTGTGTTGTATTTTACCTTCCTTTTTATTCTTTAAATATTCATTGAACATTTATAGTTCCAGGCTCTTAAGGTATTAAAATGAAATAAACACAAATGCACCTGGAATCTTATACTCTAGAATAAGTGTATAGAAGGCAAAGGTTATCAAAATGCATTTAAAATGCTTTGCAAGATTCAAAATTACTAATTCAATGCTATTCAGCAGATATTTTTTGAGTTACTTCTTACCTGTCTCCCTGTACTGAGTGTTCTGTAGATAGGAGATTCTAAGACAGTCATTTGTTAGTTTTTCCATTACTATAAAGAAATAACTGAAGCTGGGTAATTTACAAAGAAATGAGGTTTTAGTTTGGCTCATGTATCTTCAGCTATATAGGAAGCATGGTGCCAGCATTTTCTTCTGGTGTGGGCCTCAGGAAGTTTCCAGTCAGGGCAGAAAGCGATGGGGAGCTGGCACATAACATGGTGAGAGCCGGAACAAGAGAGAGAAAACAGGTGCCATTCACTTTGAAACAACCAGATCTTGAGTGAACTCAGAGCAAGAACTCACTAATCACTGAAGGGATGGCACTAAATCATTCATGAAGGACCTGACCTCATGATCCTATCACCTCCCACAAAGCCCCAAATTCAACATTGGGAATCACATGAGATTTGGATGGAACAAACAGCCTAACCTTACCAGTCTTAAGGATCCTGTCCCCAGCAGTTTATAGCCACATAATAATTTCAATAAAGTGAGCTAAGAGTTTTGATAAGGGAATGTTTAAAATATCGTTGTAAGTAATAGCAATCAGGCAGGAAATTCAAATTTAGAAGATAGCTGTGGTTGTCAATTCTGGCTGCACACAGAATAACCCAAAATGCTTTCAGTTACCTCAATGACCAGTCTTCAACCCAGATCAATTAAATCACAATCTTTCCTTTTAGGATCCAGATATTAGCATTTATTAAAGTTCCCAAGTGTTTTCAAAGTGCAGCCAATCAGAAAATCTGTTGGTTAGAGATGACATTCTAGAAGACAGTATTTTTTGTCTGATTGTTCATATAAATAGTAGTTAGTCAAACTAAGGGGAAAGGTGAAGTCAGGTAGGGGCAGAGGATCAGGATGTTCTCCAGGAAGAAGAAAAATTATTGCATGACTTATGGATTTGAAAATTGAAAGATATCAATAAAGTTTTATGCAATAGAGATGATTTCTTGATAGAATAAAAGAAAAGAAATTATAGGATCTGGTAAATTACATTGATGTAAAATATTTAAATTTGTCTCAAAGGTAGAGAACCTCAAATGTTTCTGTGCTTAAGAAACACTTAGGAATCTTTCTGAAAGCATAATTTTCTGGGTCCCCATGTCCCAGAGATTACGATTTCTTAGGTCTGTAGTGGAAAA
Source organism: Hylobates moloch (assembly GCF_009828535.3). NCBI lineage: Eukaryota > Metazoa > Chordata > Mammalia > Primates > Hylobatidae > Hylobates > Hylobates moloch. Next base: position 48,747,813 of record NW_026652276.1, on the reverse strand, counting down.
CAGAAATGTTTATTTTTAATAAATACTCCTACATTATTTTGACATAAGTTGTGTAACAACAATTTAGAGAAACAAGAAGGGGAATACAGTTCAGATTTGCTATTTAGAAAGATTCTTAGGGGATATAAAATGAATTTGAGAAGCTCAGTGCTCAATTCCCACCTATGAGTGAGAACATGCGGTGTTTGGTTTTTTGTCCTTGCGATAGTTTGCTGAGAACAATGAGAACACTTGGACACAGGAAGTGGAACATCACACACCCGAGCCTGTCATGGGATGGGGGTAGTGGGGAGGGATAGCATTAGGAGATATACCTAATGTAAATGACGAGTTAATGGGTGCAGCACACCTACATGGCATATATATATATATATATATATATATATA